>NC_060124.1:584084490-584086990 GCF_021461395.2 Schistocerca americana | reverse complement strand
TTTGTGTGTTTTGTGTGTTTTGTGTGTGTTTGTGTGTTTTGTGTGTTTTGTGTGTTTGTGTGTTGGTGTTGTGTGTTGTGTGTTTTGTGTGTTTTGTGTGTTTTGTGTGTTGTGTTTTGTGTGTTTTGTGTGTTTTGTGTGTTTTGTGTGTGTGTTTGTGTGTTTTGTGTGTTTTGTGTGTTTGTGTGTTTTGTGTGTTTGTGTGTTTGTGTGTGTTTTGTGTGTTTTGTGTGTTTGTGTGTTTTGTGTGTTTTGTGTGTTTTGTGTGTTTTGTGTGTTCTTGTGTGTTTTGTGTGTGTGTGTGTTTCTTGTGTGTGTGTGTGTGTGTGTGTGTGTGTGTTTCTTGTGTTTCTTGTGTGTGTGTGTGTGTGTGTGTTTCTTGTGTTTCTTGTGTGTGTGTGTGTGTTTCTTGTGTTTCTTGTGTGTGTTTTGCGTGGACGCGCGTCATGCAATGCGAAATAAATGGGACACGCCCAGGAACAGAGATCCAAAATTCTAGATTCATCAAGATGGATAAGAAATTCAAAGTAAATTAACCAGTTGTGGTAGTTTGGCAGGGGCGCCTAGTTTGGCAGTGACATTGAATGTTTGTTTTCTACAGCCCCTGAGAGGTGACTTATGAAAGAAGCAATTTCCGTCAGACTATAGGTTTGACAAAGTGCCAAGGTAACTTGTAAACTTTTCTCCACATTCACACCATCACTGTGTGCTCCTCTAGTGGTAAGGACAATGTCTAGTCTCTCATAAATTTGTGTCTGTGTACGCTCCAGGAACTCGACAACGTATTCAAATGCATACCTAAAAATCCTGCAGTGTCTGAAACCTTTGCTCGGTGTACCTGACCCTTGACAAAACTATATAGCAAGAAGTCCAGCGGTGACAGCAGCGACCACCAAACAGGACCACCTCGACCAATCAACCTGCCCGAAAATTTCTCATCCAGAAATTTGCGGGGAATATGACATCAGGTAGCTAGTGTTGCGGTAGTAGTGTAGCAAACTCGTGCAGCATGTCTAGGTTAACGCCACTGTTGATGGGATACTTTCTGCAAACGAAAGGACCAGTGATGCAACTGTGTATGCGTGCACACCACAGAGGCGCTTTAGGACTATCTTTGCCCACTTCAGGTGCAATATGCAGACACTCTGAGCCATACATACGAACGTTGACGCATGTCTGGCGGATATGAAAGACTTTTTTCGGTGTTAATCGTGGCATTTCCAACTGTCTGGCCGCAGAATGCACTGGTTTTGTCGGACCACTTGCAGCCACCTGCTGTAAAGTGTCCACGCTAGTGTCTGAAACAGATGGGCAGACCGCCCTCTTTGTTGAGAGAACTACCTGTTCGTATAAATAAAATATGGTAAGACCGAATCTTCTGTTGCAAGAGCGGTTCTCTTCCATGCTGTGTCCGGAAGTTCCGCGGCAGTTGAGCATCGGATTTCATGTCTACGTACCAGACTACATATTCAGCTATCTCCTGTGACATCCATATCTTTCGTCAAATCTGCGGCATCTGTAAAATAAAGTATCTTGTCACTTGCTAAAAACCAGTTCTCATTATCTAGTATAGTTTTAAGCTTGTTAAAGTCTAAATGTCTTCAGATAATTTGTGGACACGCTCTAGTTCAGATGTCTGCGCACGTGGCGTACTGGTTTTAGCCGAGCCTTAGCGTTAGGCGCGGCCACGGGAAGAGGTCAGAGAAGTGTAAGTCATTGCGCACATCAGCCTGGCAGCACCTGCTCACTGAGCTGTGAGCGTCTCTAACTGAAACTCAAAAGCTGGCCAGTTCACAAATTGCCACGGCAAGAGATTGTAACCCCGCACGCGCACGCACAGTTCCTACTGGCGAAATATTGTAAAGTCTATGACGAGCAGTCAAACTTTAAACTGTTTATTTCAGACGTAATCTACATAACCGTTAACGAGTTAATCCCACGGGGACAAAAGGCTTGACAGAAAAGTGTTTTCGGTTGCCTATGGAACCGTGATGTGGGCAGGCTCACATGTTGCCAAGGTTGTTTATACTACGCTGCAGAAGTTTCCCTGCGAAGCTCTTGCACAGCCTCCACGTACTGCTTTCTCCATGTCCCTGTCTTCCTTTCCGTCTCTTGGGCTTAACTTGTAGTCCTTTTCAACGCCTTTATTGTATTGTGTATTGTATGTATTCACCATATGACCCTAGTTATTTTTGCGCCCTAAAAGAAAACAAAACAAACCCCTGAATAAAATTTCATAAAATTTGGTGTAAAGTGATTTGTAAGCAATCAGTTGAAATACACCACACACATCGTACAAAAATATTGTTTTAAAAATTATAACTCTTTGCTGTAACTGTTCGGAAAGAACTAAACGGCTTGTGTTAATGACGTCGGAGGAAGAATAACGTATCTTACATTTACTTGTCTAAACACTGCTTTCACTTGTTTCGTATGGCGATGCCATGTCTGATTGCAATGTGCATGAGAATGGTGTGCCCCAGGTCAGTGTCTTCAGTGT